>NC_080543.1:124142188-124187188 GCF_028640845.1 Ahaetulla prasina
TCTTCCAAATCAAGAATAGTTTGTAATTGCTTTTGCATGCTCTTTCTATAAAACAAAATCGATAAATTTACCACCGCTTGTATTTGCAAAATAAATAGCACACAGCTCTAAAGGAATAGTGGATCCCCTCTCTCTACCCTGGCCCCCATACCCAGCTTCTGGCTTCTCCTTCCTTGATTTATATAGCTGCTGGGAACAAACTGATCTAGTAACAAGTGAGAAATCCCCTGGGGGATGTTTGAAAAAGCGGAATCCCTCCTGGAAAACAGAGAAAGGAGGGAAAAGCCGAGCAGAACAATCATTCTTAGCTGGTTAGATTTTGAATAATCACTGCCTGGTTTCTACATTTCTTTTGTTCGTGACATATCAATCCGATGAACATGGAGGAATATATCAAAATGAGTGCCTACAACAGAATAACAAATTTGGAAGGCACCTTGGAGGTCTTCTAGTCCAGCCTTCTAGTCCATTTCAGGCAAATGGTTATCCAACATCTTCTTAAAAACTTCGAGGGTTGGAGCATTTGCAACTTCTGGAGGCAAGTTGTTCCACTGATTAATTGTTCTAACTGTCAGGAAATTTCTCCTCAGTTCTAAGTTGCTTCTCTCCTTGATTAGTTTCCACTCATTGCTTCTTATCCTGCCCTCAGGTGCTTTGAAGAATAGGTTGACCCGCTCTTGTCTGGGGTAACCCCTGAAATATAGGAACACTGCTATCATATCAAGGACCTAGGCATATCCAATTCCATTCCATCCAATCTTCTCATCGTTCCCATCACCCACCTCCTTCTACTTATGACTGTATGACTGCTTGTATCCTTACGATTTATATTGATATTGTTTCCTGATTGCTTATTTGTACCCTATGCCTATCATTAAGTGTTGTAAGTGTTGTACCTTGATGAAGGTAACTTTTCTTTTATGTACACTGAGAGCATATGCACCAAAGACAAATTCCTTGTGTGTCCAATCACACTTGGCCAACAAAAAATTCTATTCTATTCTATCTATTATGATTGGATATTAGGTCGATTATCAGATAGAGATTCCATCAGCTGGAATATTAGTTTATTTAATATAGTATTCTTGTTAAATAAGGATGGGAAAAAATATAACTATTTGTCGAAGAAACGTTACACATCTTTTGTCTTACTCACTGCTCGTACTAAAATAGTCTCTAACCATTTCCTATATTACATTTGCATAGCTTGACTCCCTCTTCTTTGTGGCAGCCCCTCAACACTGCTATCATGTCACCCGCTATATAGAGAGATACAGGACAGAAATGATGGCAGCTTCAAGCCTAATTATTTCATTGGCTAACAAACAAACCAAAAAAAAACCCCTACCCTTTTAAAAAAAAATGGGATGGGGGAAAGGATTGGATTGACAGGCCTCACATTATCTTGAGGCAGAATTGAGGCGGTGGTCACAGCTGGCTCATACGTCAAAATGTGTCGGGATTTAAATGGTAAAACAGGAGCGGGACAGCAATTGGCTTTTCAATCAATAAAGCAATCGATATATTTCACAGATATTTTCCCATATCTAAATTACTCTGCAGAGATGAGGTAGCCTGAGTGTTTATCAATCAATAAAACACACAAGGAAAGGACATCTGTGGCTATTCTTTCCACTTCAAGGTGCTGTTAGCCTTTTATTTCCAACTCCCTCTTTTTAGTTCAGAAACGACGGTGCCGCTGTGCGCACAAATCAATTCCAAGTTGGATTATAAACACTTTCAGATCCTCCTCTTCTCCTTTGCTTTGGCTTTCAAGGGTACTCAGTTCTCATTTCATTTCTTTCTGGTCCCTGCTATGAGCTCTGAATAGCATGTTTGAAAGCAGAGAAGACCGGAAAGTTTATTTAAAACTTAAGGGTTGAATTTCTTAGCCTCATTTGTCATACCCGTCTAGCTCTTCTAAAATGTGATCCTGGGTCCTCAGAACTATATCTGATTATTTTATCCAAGGTTTCTCCTGACAAACCTTGGCTTGCTTGACAATTCATGATACTGATAAAAGAGAACATTTGTAGTTGAACTATGGGGATCTTTATGTTCTCTGAGCTTGGTGGCATAGAATAGAATAGAATAGAATAGAATAGAATAGAATAGAATAGAATAGAATATAATAGAATAGAATAGAATAGAATAGAATAGAGATTAGATTAGATTGGATTGGATTGGATTGGATTGGATTGGAATGGAATGGAATGGAATGGAATGGAATGGAATGGAATGGAATGGAATGGAATGGAATGGAGTGGCGTGGCGTGGCGTGGCGTGGCGTGGCATGGCGTGGGATGGGAAGGGACAGAATGGAACGGAACGGAACAGAACAGAACAATTCTTAACTGGCCAAGTGTGATTGGACACACAAGAATAACAGAGTTGAAAGGGAACTTGGAGATCATTTAGTCCAACCCTCTGCTCAAGAATGAGACCCTATACTATTTCAGATAAATGGTCATCCAGTCTCTTTTTGAAGCCTCCAGTGATGGAGTACGCACAACTTCTGAAGGCAAGCTATTCATTGGTTGATTGCTCTCACTGTTTTCAGAATTTTCTTCCCAATTCCATTGCTTCTCTCCTTCATCAGTTTCCATCCATTGTTTCTTGTCTTGCCCTTTGTTGTTTTGGAAAATAGTTTGACCCCGGCCGTCTTTGTAGGAGCCCCTCAAATATCCAAACTAAGTAACACTACCCAAACTAATGCACTCATGTTACCTAGCTTGGATAATGAAACATCTAGGAGTAAACAACCAAGCTCACAGGCCACTAAGGACCACACAATTCAGAATACCTCCAAAAGCATTCTCACCAATGAGTTATTTTTAAAGACATGCCAATGAGAAAAATTATACCAGCGCAAAGAAACTGAAAAAAAAAAACCCGGCATAAATCAACAAACAGCTAACATTTACCTATGGGGCAATACATGTTTTCTACACAAGGATTTTGTTCTCCTACTGACACTCATTAGGCTCTGCCATAATTAAAGGTAAAGGTTCCCCTCGCACATATGTGCTAGTCGTTGCTGACTCTAGGGGGCGGTGCTCATCTCCGTTTCAAAGACGAAGAGCCAGCGCTGTCCGAAGACGTCTCCGTGGTCATGTGGCCGGCATGACTCAACACCAAAGGCGCACGGAAAGCTGTTACCTTCCCACCAAAGGTGGTCCCTATTTTTTCTACTTGCATTTTTACGTGCTTTCGAAACTGCTAGGTTGGCAGAAGCTGGGACAAGTAACGGGAGCTCACCCCGTTACATGGCAGCACTAGGGATTCAAACCGCTGAGCTGCCGACCTTTTGATCAACAAGCTCAACATCCTAGCCCCTGAGCCACCATACCCATAATTAACTTACCTCAAAATAAAGACAAAAATGATAAATATCAACTGCCCCTTCCAGCATGTTAATTGAAATCTTAGAAATAGACTAACACAAATAGAGTTGAATTGATCAACGACTAACAGACACATCCACACAGTTTTTGTGGCACCAGTATGGTGTTCCACTGCCTGTCATCTGGTAGGGTCTTCCTGCCATGTGGTCACAGCAATTGCACAAGAGCATGATGTATAAATTCAAAACTTTGGCTTTGGAAGATAGGTAGTTCTCAATGAGACATGGTATTCACTAGATTCTGACCAGTTCTGGAGAACCGGTAGTGGAAATTTTGAGTAGTTCATTGTAAAATCTCCATTCCCTCCCCACTCCAGGGGAAGGTTACTGCAAAATCCCCATTTCCTCCCAATCAGCAGAGACTCAGGAGGCAGAGAATAGATGGGGGCGGGGCCAGTCAACATTTTTACTACCGGTTCTCCGAACTGCTCAAAATTTCCACCACCAATTTTCCAGAACTGGCTAGAACCTGCTGAAACCCACCTCTGGTTCAAGTAAAATGTGTCTCAAGCAGACAGCAACATGTGTTTAACCTCAGGTGGCAAAATCGCTCAACACTACTATGAGCACATGGAGTATTTTACCCAGACCTTAAGGAGTCCTTGATGTTCCCAGGCTAATCTCAGGGATCTTTTACTCTGGAGATGCTACTGATTGTTTGTGATCTGCTGGGACTCAGGAGGCAGAGAATAGATGGGGGCGGGGCCAGTCAACATTTTTACTACCGGTTCTCCGAACTGCTCAAAATTTCCACCACCAATTTTCCAGAACTGGCTAGAACCTGCTGAAACCCACCTCTGGTTCAAGTAAAATGTGTCTCAAGCAGACAGCAACATGTGTTTAACTTCAGGTGGCAAAATCGCTCAACACTACTATGAGCACATGGAGTATTTTACCCAGACCTTAAGGAGTCCTTGATGTTCCCAGGCTAATCTCAGGAATCTTTTACTCTGGAGATGCTACTGATTGTTTGTGATCTGCTGGGACTCAGGAGGCAGAGAATAGATGGGGGCGGGGCCAGTCAGAGGTGGTAGTTACCAGTTCTCTGAACTACTCAAAATTTCCGCTACCGGTTCTCTAGAACTGGTCAGAACCTGCTGAAACCCACCTCTGGTTCAAGTAGAATGTGTCTCAAGCGGACAGCAACATGTGTTTGACCTCAGGTGGCAAAATTGCTCAACATTGCTATGAGCAGCTGGAGTAGTTTACCCAGACCTTAAGGAGTCCATGATGTTCCCAGGCTAATCTCAGAGATCTTTTATTCTGGAGATGCTACTGATCGTGTGTCTAAAAGCCAGTGGTTATCTTATAAAATTAGGGGAGTGCTATTGATTTATTGATTCATCTTTCTTTCTTTTTTAAATGGTGTAGTTTTTCTTTTTCTTTTCTTTTTTAAAGAAAGATTATATATTAAATATGGTAATTGCTGCATGGCAGGAGTGGTCTCCAGAGGTTGAAAGATACAGTAAAGAGACCATATCTGGAAATCTGGGAAGAATTTAATCCATTGCACCAAGCTAAATTTGCAGCAATTGGCTTAGAGTGTCATAGTTATTGGGAAATTGAAAACACAATTAGCTCTACCGGAAATTTGGAATCCAGTTTCCAAAAATGAAAAGGTATCTGACTAATGTTGCCATAGGGCCAGGTTGAAGTACAATATACACTTTCTACTGATCATATAAAAAGGGCCAATAATCAATAGATTTATGTGCCTAATACAGTTTCCATTTTTATTGATGCAGACTCTGAAAAGAAGTTTTCTTCCTGGTTTACTGAATACATTTTGCTATTCAACATAGACTGAGTGTAGGGGGAACATCTGAGACAATTACAATTCATCCACACCACATACAGGTTATGCTTTAAATATCAAATATGCAAAAAGAAATACAATTACAATAAACATTTAACCCACAAGCTAGCAAAAGATGCTAATTCCAAGAATAACGGATTAGGCAAGTAAATTGCTACCTTTGCTAAAACAGTCGGCCATTAACCATTTGGAAGGACAAGAAGGGGTGAGTGGGTGGGAGAAGGCGGTAGGAATCTCTGGGAACCAAGAACAATTTTAAGATAAACTCCATAACAATAACTGTCTAGAAAGAAATTGTATTCCTGAAAGATTGTCTCTTCCTTCTTTCTCAACCACCATTGACATTAGCTCCAAATCCACTTAAGTATCACACTAACTTCATTAATGATCGATGCTCCACTTCCATATACCCAGCTTGTATGTATGTCTGAGCAGTGAGCTGGACTAGAAGCCCTCCAAGGTTCCTTCCAACTCTTTTACTTTGTTTTGTACCAATAGAAGAGAATATTTGTAGCTCAGAGTTGAACTATGTGGACCTTCATACTCTCTTTAAGCTTGGATGTTTCCTTGCAGGCATTTCATTACCCCCATTAAGCAACATCATTCATGTAACTACTATATAAAGCCACACTCTTTTGCATTGGTGATATTCCAATACAAGAGATTATGTGTAGTTTAGGATTATGAACTGTGGTGTCCTTGGAGTTCTCTGAGCTTGGTTGTTTTCTTGCGGACATTTCAATTACCCATCTAGATAACAACATCAGGAGTAGCACTCAGAGCTCAGAGAGCACTAAGGACATCACCAAGCATATGAATTCTCTAACGTGCATCTCTATAAAAAGGTTTTTAAATCTGAGTTTATCTTTTACCTTCTTTTCTGGCCTACCTTTAGAAATTATCTTATTAAGAATAGATGAACTGCAGAACCTTCAGATCTTGTTTGAATTAGCCTCACTCCAAGAACACATCTTCTGCTTCCACGATTTCCATAAGCAGTGTCTGCTTCTTTTTTTCCTCTTTACAATTCAGCAAAATCCTTCCATCTTCTCTTTTTACAGTTCGCTGTTTGCACAGCACTGCCTCTTCCGGTATCTATTGACATTTTCTGTTTGCTAATTTTGTACACAATTAAACCGATGTTATAAAAATGCTATATGTTTCCAAGTCTTTTCTCATATGGAAGTCAATGGTCTTTAAAAAAAGGAAGGGGAAAAAAAAACTGGTTCTGAAACTTCCTGCGAGTGAAATGGAGGAGGTCGAAGAACGGACCGAGAATAGCGCAACAAATTAGAGCTATATGGACATGCAAAGTAATTATAGAACATAATTTGCAGAACATTTAAATAAAGCCAAAGCTGTTAAGGAAGCCATTTGAGTTAGCTGTGAGCAGAAAGTGGAAACAATAACAATACAAAGAGTGTCAAGAGCACTTGATGTCTCATTTCTTAGAATGGCTACATCAAAACTGAAATCTGCAGTATTTAAGCATCTTTGGAAAGTTGGAGAACTCTGGGCTGCGAACTCTGTATGGTTCAATTCTTACTTAATTCTGCCAACAGATGGAAGGGAATACAGGTCAACCTTCTATTTTTAGTAGACATTGCAGTTAACAAGGAATGATGGAGGATAATGTTGATGGCTGACATTTTCATGGCCCATGAGAGAAAATAGGAGAACTATACAATTAGGAGTATAAAGATAAGATGAAGGTCTACAACTTCAAGCCAATGGCTGTGAGAAACGTAAGCTTTCTGAGATCAGCCTTGTGATGCTGGACAGAATTGATCTGGTTCTGAAGAGTTGGAAACTTTTCTTTCTTTTTTTTGCAAAGAAGTGATGTCTGATTCCAGTCTCTACACCAGGGGTGTCAAAAATCAAGGCCCACAGGCTGGATCTGGCCTGTGGGGTGCTTAGATCCAACCCACAGGGCCAGGGCCTGGAAACAGCAAAGGACCAGCCCATGGTGCCTCTGCCAGCTAAAACGAAGCTCTGTTTTTGCTGGCAGAGGGCTGCAGGAGGCCACGGTGGCTGAAAAGGGGGCACAAGGAGCTGCATGTGGCACCCCGGTCTCCATTTTCACTAGCAGAGGGCTATCAAAACAAACTAAAAACAAAACAGATGGAGAAATTTTTCCCCTTTTGCATTTGAGCATGCAAGAAGGGACAGGAAAGGAGAAAGGAAAAGAGGAAAGACAAAGAAAAAGAAAAAGAAAAAGAAAAAGAAGGGAAGATGGGCAGAGAGAAAGGAGGAATAAATAAAGGAAGAAGGGAAGGAAGAAGGAAGGGGAAGGAAGAGGGAAGGAAAAAGAGGAAAAGGAAGGAAGGAGATTATAATGAGAGCGAGGGATGGTCTCAGGGTAGTCCTGCCTTAGCACCTGGCCACCACAGGTGCCCCTGACACAAGTCCTGATGTGGCCCTCAATGAAATTGAGTTTGATACCCAGCTTTATACAATAACCCCATTTCTGCAGTTGGTAAATAGAGGTTGATATTGTCTCTTCAAACTTGCATAACCAGTTGCTGAGTTAAAAGGCATTAGATGTGTGGTGCGAGCCTAGGAGAGATGGAGAACTGTACAAAATGCTAGAAAGAAAGAAATATGAAAAGGATAGGATGTTATCTATCTCCTAAATGCTGCTGATTATATTCTCAAACAAGTTGATGATTCTTTCCATCAGCAGATCAAACAAGTCACCTAAATAAGGCAATGTTATCTTTGTTTAAAGGTGAAAAATTGCATTATCTATCCTCCTCCTCCTCCTCCTCCTTTATTATGTGTTCCAAACAATCACAGAAGGTACCAAACGTAGACAGATCCATGGCTCAGGGGGAGAGGTTGAATGATAGGGGTCTTCAATGACATTAATTAAGTCAGAAACTAATAAGAAAATAGCATAGTTTATTGACATGGCCATGGTTAACTGATCTTTAGCAGGGAAGCAGATTTCACCAATTGATTCTGTTATGGAAAAAACCTACAAACCATCCAAGGACCAGATTAAATAATTATTTCACTTGGGTTCCTCTGGAAACATAGGAAACTGGCAGGATGAAATTAGATGATCCTAGTAGAGTGGGAAACATGAGAGAGAGAGAGAAGGCTAGAGAAACTATGGGTATTCCAGGCAGAGATCTATATTTTGCAAAGCATTCTGCACTAAGATCAATGGAATGGGGAGACAGGACAGATAATTAAAAAAGGTGTTAAGGATAATCTAGGTTCACAAGCAACGATCATAAAGCTCAAATATACAGTTGAAGCATATCACCAGGTAACAATGCTGTAGCGTCCCTGTAGATTCCCCACAAGCCATAATTTAGTTTTCCTTTTATATATTGGCTACAGAGCTCAGCCAATCAGGATGTTTGCATGATGCAGCATAGCCTTAAAGCAATATAATACCTTTCTTACTGCAAACATACATAGTTAGTTTATATATTGCCTGGCCAACTGGTTAGGCAAATAACAATTCCCTAACAAAAGGTAAACCAGTATGAACTACAGAAGCACGGAACCTAATTTTTGGAGATTTTCATGGGTATAGGTATGTAGGTCTTGGTAAATTTGAGAGTAACTTGGCGATGTTTCGACGAGGTCTCACTCATCATCTTCAGGCTGGTGCTTTTGGCTTCATGCTTCTGTGAGCAAAGCATGAGCTGAGCTGCCGTCTGTCTATAAATACTGGTGGGGAGGTGGGGAGTGTTGCTGTGAGCGAGTTGGTTGGCTGTGTGGCTCCCCACCAGTATTTATAGAGAGACGGCAGCTCCAACCACGCTTTGCTCACAGAAGCACAAAGCTGAAAGCACCAGCCTGAAGATGACGAGTGAAACCTTGTCAAAACATTGCCAAGATGTCTCAACCTTACACGGGAAAAGACCCGAATATGCCAAGACCTACACACACACACACACACACACACACACACCGTGTTTTCCCCAAAATAAGTCCCTGTCTTATATTTTTTGCCACCAAAAAAGGCACCAGGTCTCTTTTTTTGGGGGGGGATGTTGTCCACTGACTCAACTTATTTGTGCTTGTCGCCCATGGCCTCATTTTTGCTGTCAAAGGCCTTCAATCTGGAGCTCTGTCATTGGCTACAGAGGCCCTCAGGAAACCCTTGCCAGCTGCAGAAGAAATGGGCTGAGGTGTGCAAGGCTGCAACTATCCGAAGGTAAATAGTAGGGCAGTTCCACCACCCTAGCTTAATTTTAACTGTGGACCCTAAAGTGGGTGGGGTCTTAATTAGGGGCTTATTTTTTTTAGGGGGGTAGGGCTTATATTGGGCACAAGTGTAAAAATCAAGCTAGGACTTACTTTTTGAGTAGGTCATATTTATTGGGAGAAATGATATATATATGTATATCTATATCTATATCTATATCGATCTATCTATATACATACATACATACTATATACATACATACATACATACATACATACATACATACATACAGACAGACAGACAGACAGACAGACAGACAGATAGATAGATGGATATGTCTCTCTGTGTGTGTATCAGAGGTGAGTTTCAGCAGGTTCTGACCAGTTCTGGAGAACCGGTAATGGAAATTTTGAGTAGTTTGAAAAACCGGTAGTAAAAATTCTGACTGGCCCCGCCCCCATCTATTCTCTCCCTCCCAAGTCCCAGCTGATCGGGAGGAAATGGGGATTTTGCAGTAACCTTCCCCTGGAGTGGGGAGGGAATGGAGATTTTACAGTATCCTTCCCCTGGAGTGAGGAGGGAATGGAGATTTTACAGTATCCTTCCCATGGAGTGGGGAAGGAATGAAGATTTTACAGTATCCTTCCCTTCCATGTCCACCAAGCCACACCCAGAGAATCGGTAGTAAAAAAAATTGAAACCCACCACTGGTGTGTATGTATGTATACAAACAAATGTTTGTGGTTGATGCTGCTCTGTGAGAAATTCCATCAAAATGGCCTGGGGAGTTGCATTGTCCATGTATTTTTTTTTTAATGTCTGTAAGTTTCCCAGTGTTACTTCATGGTAAGATGAGCAGCTAATGAATGAATGAATGAATGAATGAATGAATGAATGAATATGCTGCAACAGAAAAAAACTAAGTATTCATTTGTGACCAGGTCCTCGCTGATATTTCAACTCCATGGTACAGAAGCTTAGTTTTGCTGATAACCTTTATACTCATTCATTTGATTCTTTGGTCTTTGAGAACGCCATCCCTTTCCCCATCCAGTGCCCAGGTACCCCACCCCCCAAAAAAAAAGTATAAAAAGAAAACTTGAAACCCGTTCAGAATATATGTAAAGAGGGAGAGAGACTAGAATAAAGACAAAAAGAAGACCAGAGAAGGTGGCCCCAAACAAATGGAAACTCAATTTCACGGAACATTATCTCTCTCAATTCTTTTCCTCTCAGTTTTCATTTTCATTAAAATCACAGGCAACCATAAATTAATAATTACTTCGGGTTGACTAAATGCAGGCCACAGCTTAGCTCTCGGTTTCCTCAGCTGCCCCTTCTTGTTCATGCTGGAAAAAAAAAATGTTAATCCACGTAATGGGGTTTGGTCCTTGTCATATAATTCCGGCGCGCAGTTTCACTGATCTATAATGGTCTGTTCTTATTAGCTAGTATTAACTTTATCTTTTGTTCAATCGAGCTTCACCGTTTCCCCAGACGGACGATAACTCTGCTAAAATATCCATTTAAAATGTGTTATTCTTGATGTGCAGTGTTTTCTCATTGCTAAACAAGATTTTCTAACTGTATGTTTTAGCGTTTCTTTCGTTTTATGTTGCAGGCTATCAAGCAGATGTTTACAATGGTCTCCGGGCTTCTGTGTGTCTTCTTCACCTTACCTCATTTCACGGGGAGAGAAAAATGGACGCATGTGGATTGTGGCTTTGATAGGTTGCCGCAAACACTCCCTTTTCTCCTCAAATGTATCTCAAGAAAAATAGAGGAAATTTAAAGACTGTTGTGGTCCATCAGCAGCCTACGGAGCTGGCAACAGAGTCAGACAGCGATGAGCCCGAGGTGAGGCCAGGGCCATCGGGAAGTGAGGTGCGGACTCCAGAGCCTCCAGAGCCTGATAGTAGTGAGGCAGGAGGAGCCTGTTCCTAATGCATGCATGAGAGGGCAAGAGCATCTCAAGCAGAGAAGACAACTTGGAAGCAAGGCCAAGTGATGATTGGGCCCTCCCATAAGGCTTAAAACAGACCAGCATCGGTGTTTGAGCTTTGCCGGAAAACAACATTGTAGCTGCGTCTTCTGTTTCATCTTCTGCTTCGTCTACGTCTTTGTTTTTGTGGCTTCTGGACGTTTGCTAGGAAGGGCCTTTGGCAGTTTACCTAATTGGACCAAGGTTTGCGAGATAACTGAGGAATTTGTGTTTGAGAGGCATTTGTCTTACTTTGAGTTGAATGACGCTGGGAATGAAGTAATTCTCAGCTGTTCAAATAAAGTTTGTTTGTTTTTTCACAGACTAAGTTTATTACTACCTCCTTGGGCCTGGGTCACAACAAAGACATAAGAAACAGGTAAATCTGCTCTACAGCTTATTTGGGGCTGAGTAGAAATTTTCTCTTGTAACTCAAAGCATTGCTTTCTCTGTTGCATTTGGGAATATGTTGTACAGTTGTTCTCAAATAGACACTGTGCCCTATAAAGATTCTTCTTCTCTGAAGGATGGATGAGATATGATAGTGTGATGGCTCGGGATGAGGCACAAAGGCAACACAGTCAGCTGATAGTTCAAAATGTCCCTTTATTGCTCCAACTTTTCCCCAAATGCTCCCATGTTTTTGGAAAGTACTGGAGCTAAGCACTCACTCACACACACTTATAACAGCCTCTGGTTGTGAAGAGTTCAGCAAAACATTGTTAGCACGATGGCTTCAAAGCAAGAAGTCCAGCGAGGCAAAGGAACAAGGCAATAAATCCACGAAGCAAGGAAGAAAGCAATGAGCCCACAAAGCCAGGAATAGGGCAAAGAGTCCACAAAGCAAGGAGCAAGACAATGAGTCCATGAAACAAAGAATAAGGCAATGAGACCATGAAGCAAGGAACAAGGCAAGAAGACCTGCAAACTCCAGACATCGGCAATGGCATGCAAAACTCCACAAATTCAGCATTTGTTCCTGACAACCGCCACTCCCCACAGTGTCTCTTTAAGTCTCAGTCCTCATGTGTCCCTTGTAAAGAGGGGCAAGTCATTGGGTCAGCTTGGGCTGTTCCTGCCTCCTCTCCACTCTCTGTGCTTGGGGATGAGGAGCAGGTGGTCTTTGCTCATTGTCTGAGCTCTGTCACTCCTCATTTCCACTGCCTGCCCTCGGTCATCCTGCCCCCATTCCTCCCTCCAACAAGCCATCCCAAGCCAGAAGGGGGGGGGCAGGGCTGCCTTGTCCTGCTCCTCCCCACATTTCTCCAAAGCCAATGAGGCTGCTCCCCTCAACCTCTGTTGGCCTTCGACCTCAACATTGGTCCCAGCTCCTGCTCATATTCCTCCATGGATTCAGGCTCCAATGGGGACATGATAGATAGCAAAGTCTAAAGTGACTTCGTCTATCCTTATCTGCAGTGGTCACAGATTGGTATGTATGATGATACAATGGGACATGTGGAAGGTTGTGTCTCTGTTTTTCCCGGGGCTGAACTTCTCTGTGTTCACATGCACAGAACTTCTCTATGTTCACATGCACATGCACAAGCTGAAGGAGGTTCTGGATCTATTTGGCTTTGGATATGTGAACAGGAAGCAGGAAGGAGGACACAGGGTGTGGAAAGTTGCTGTTGGAGCTGCAGCCCAACTTTTCTGTCCTAAGGTCGTCTTAGGGGCAGCCACTTCATTTTTAGCTCAATTCTTCGATGACCAATCTCTTCCATAGTATTAAATATGGTTCCCATATGGATATGAGCCCCTTTATACAATTTCTTTCCAATAGTTCACTTGGTCGAAAAATATAAAAAGGATGATGTCAAATGCCCAAAACTTACTTCTTGATAAACGTCTAATGTATTTCTTCATAAAGCCTTCTAAGATGACCTTGCCAAATCTGGTAAAAACACAAGATCCAATGACTCAATGTTTACACATTAATTGAGAAGGATATATTAAGCAGCAAAAGGAGAGAAATAAAAATTAGACATCCAAGGGAGGGAGGAAGTACACATTTATATCTCAAAGATATAAATATATCTCAACAAATATATCTAAAAATATATAAGGTAAAGGTAAAGGTTCCCCTCGCACATGCGTGCTAGTCGTTGCCGACTCTAGGGGGTGGTGCTCATCTCCGTTTCAAAGCCGAAGAGCCAGCGCTGTCTGAAGACATCTCATGTGGCCGGCATGACTCAATGCCAAAGGCGCACGGAACGCTGTTACCTTCCCACCAAAGGTGGTCCCTATTTTTTCTATTTGCATTTTTTACGTGCTTTCAAAACTGCTAGGTTGGCAGAAGCTGGGACAAGTCACAGGAGCTCATCCCATTACACGACAGCACTAGGAATTTTAACCGCTGAGCTGTCGACCCTTCGATCGACAAGCTCAATGTCCTAGCCCCTGAGCCACCGCGTCCCTTAAAATATATATATATATAAATATATCTAAAAATATATAAATATATCTCGAAGTTATAAATCAAAGATTGTTTCCTGATTGCTTAATTGTAGACTATGACTATTGTTAAGTGTTATAAGTGTTGTACCTTGATGAAGGTATCTTTTCTTTTATGTACACTGAGAGCATATGCACCAAGACAAATTCCTTGTGTGTCTAATCACACTTGGCCAATAAAAAATTCTATTCTATTCTATTCTATTCTATTCTATTCTATTCTATTCTATTCTATTCTATTCTATTCTATTCTATTCTATTCTATTCTATTCTATTCATCTTAAAATGAAACTGTCATGAACTGAATTCATGAACTGGAATAGGCATAGCAACAGATCAGCCAATGGGGGACTGTTTGGTAACTGGAACATAGTATTTGTTGTATGGGACCATAAGAGACAGTTTGGAGCCTGGGCGTGGTTTAACTGCTCTGTATATAAGATTGAGGGGGACTAGCTTCTCTCTTCTCCATTTTTTGCCTTCTCCATTTTGTGCTTCCATTTTGTGCTGTGTTTGTACTTGCTACTTCTCTACAACGTGGAAAAACGTACAGTGGTATTGTATATAAAGACATTTTCTTATGTAATTGAGTCCCGCAGAATTATTTAATTGTGTCTGATTGTGTGTGCTGCAAAGAACTCTGACAGAAATAGATTCTTGAATTCTGGAACTCTCCTCAAATTCTTTGGAGAAATAATTGTGATTGATTGGCTGTATTTAGATGCTTCAAGGAACTCTGGAGCATAAATAAGGAATTATTCCTTGTCTTCTTCAAGGCAAACATAGGAGATACAATAGGTTAAACTCAACATGTCCAAGGTTAAGCAGGAAGGTAAATCTGAATGTACCTTTCCTGCTGGCATAAATGCCACGTGCATTGTCACATTGTGGGCTCTAAGTACCAGATGATATTTAACTAGCCAAGGGTCATTGCTTCATTGAAGAATTTCAATTGCGAGAATTTCAGCCATTGGACTGAATTGTGATGAAAACCTAGCCTGTTTTTCTAAAAGACTTATATCAGGGCCTAGGGAGGGGAAAAAAGTTGATCACAGTATATTTTACTGCATGAGATGAAAACCTGGACATAGCTATCATCATTCATGATATGGGGGCTGTATTCATCTTCTCCCTTTGCAACTTCTGTCTTTAACAGCTGCCTGCTCCAAGGACCATCACTCCTCCTGCTTAGATTTCCTAACGTAATTTTGAACTCTCACTTTGGAAGAGTGGCGAGTCCCCAGCCTGTTCTGAAACTTAATCTTTTCTGATTGCCCGCTGTAAACTAAAGAGGTTTGGCCTTATAACTTTGCTTTATGTTTATACATCAGCTGCTCGGAAAGCCATTTATTGCTCCAAATCTATCAGCTTGAAGGTCAGGTTTTTATAGACCTCTGATGGCATGACTTTCTTCCAATGTTGCAAGATGTAGGGAGCGATGGGGAAGGCCCACGTTTCCTTGGGGAGGTCCGTAACAAATGACAGGGAGAGCTGTGTGACATTTTTGTCTCTTGCAATGTAGCAATCTAATCTCCACCCTAACCAGGACGTGCCCGATTACTTTCTCATCTGATGCAATGCTTAGTTTTTCATTTAATTGTCCCACATAAGGACGTGCACACATTACAGAGATTTAAATCCTGTGTCACCTGGGTAGACAGACACCTGTAGACTGTTTTTTGTATGTTTCTGTATTTATCCCAAAGATGCTTTTTTTTTTTTTTTCAAGAAGCAACTGGACTTTCTTGGTTTTTCTTTGAAGATGTTTCGCTTCTCATCCAATGAAGCTTCTTCGGCTCTGACTGGATGATGGGGAATGGAAGGATTTGTATTCCTTGCAGAGAAGCCTTCTCCACACAAAAGCCTCCAAGTGTCCTCAACGACTCTCAGAATGAGTGCTAATGACCAGCTGTATCCATCTGCATGGATATAGCAGCAGATTGCAAGCAGTATCAATCCTTCCATTCCCCACCATCCAGTCAGAGCTGAAGAAGCTTCTTGAATGAAAAGTGAAACATCTTCAATGAAAAGACATTTACCTTCATTTACCTTCCGCTAATTATATGTCATTGACAAAAATAGCATGCTGGTTCAATGGCCTGGAAATGAAGATGATCAACAACAAATATCTATATCTATATCTATATCTATATCTATATCTATATCTATATCTATATCTATATCTATATCTATATCTATATCTATCTATATCTAGGTCTTTGGTTATTTGGATTTTCTCCTGCGTAAAATTGGAAGTGTCTTGGCGACGTTTCGACAAAGTCTCATTCGTCATCTTCAGGCTGGTGTTTACAGCTTCGTGCTCCTAGAAACGTCACCAAAACACTTCCAACTTTACGCGGGAGAAAACCCGAATAACCAAAGACCTACATACAAACACCTGCGAAAACGTCAGAAAACAAATATCTCTATCTCTATCTCTATCTCTATCTCTATCTCTATCTCTATCTCTATCTCTATCTCTATCTCTATCTCTATCTCTATCTCTATCTCTATCTCTATCTCTATCTCTATCTCTATCTCTATCTATCTATCTATCTACCTATCTATCTATCCATCCATCCATCCATCCATACATACATACATACATACATACACACACACACATCGTATTTTTCAGAGTATAAGACACACCTTAGGTTTTTGGGAGGAAAGTAAGAAAAAAGCTGATTGGCAGGTGGATCGGCCTCCCAGAATACCCCCAATCAGCTCTTCCCAGAGGTGAATTTTAGCAACAGGTTCCTTGGTTGTGAGCTCTGTGTCTTGCTTTTTTTTCTGCCTCTGAAAGCCTCTGAAACAGCTTCAGAAAAAAAGCCTCTGACACTCTGTTCGGGGGCTTCTTTTCTGAAGGTCTCTTTTGGGGCTTCTTTTCTGAAGCTCTGTATGGGGGTTTCTTTTCTAAAACTTCATTTCTGATGCTTTTTTCAGCCTCTGAAACCTCCATTTGAAAAGCTGGGTGGAGCTACATTTAGAGTAAGACACACTCAGATTTTCACCCTCTTTTTTTGGGGGGGGAAAGGTGCGTCTTATACTCTGAAAAATACTGTGTGTTTATAATGTTGTTGATAATATGGTATATATATAATATTGTTGATCATCTCCATTTCCAGGCCATTCTAGCAGCATACATTTCCACAGTCATGTGGTCAGCATGTTACAGAGTGCTGCTACCTTCCCCTTGAAGTGGTACCTATTTATCTACTTGCATTTGCATGCTTTTGAACTACTAGATTGGCAGGAGCTGAAGCAAGAACAGGAGCTCACCCCATCACATGGCATTCAGATCTCAGACTGGGGTGCCAGCTTTCCAGCTGACAGGCCCAGCAACTTTCAGTGTTTTCTAGAGAAATAAAAGTACAGAAACATGGCTACCCCCAAGGAGGTTGATAGCAATGGCACTTAGAATTACATACCAGTTCACAAAGCTTTACTGCCCTCTCTGAGTGGTTGGCAGAGTCAGCATGTCACCCCCAACAATCTGGGTCCTCCTTTTACTGACCTCAGAAGGATGGAAGGCTGAGCCTGGTGAGATTTGAACTGCCAAAATGCAGGCAGAGGGCACTCAGCAGAAGTAGTCTGCAGTACTGCATTCTAACCACTACACCACCACAGCTCTTAGCATAAACCCCTTGACCTGTACAGCTGTTGTAGCTTGTGGATTGGAGGGAAGCTCAATTTAAAAACAAATATTTTCGGTTCTTTCTAAAAGACACCACTCTAGTAGGGGTCTTTTGGAGGTAGTGGGGGATATTTGAGCAGGTATTGTTAGGCTGTGAAGAAGCTGCTAGTTTAAGGGATGGAAGACCTATAATAGGGAGTCTTGAAATGGGTTAAGCCAAGCTACAAAACCAGGTTGGTCAATCTTTGGGACAAAAGGAAATAAAAAAGGTCCTTCGACAGGACCTGTGTTTAACTCATAGAATCATCTATTATAATGTCCTTCCTGTCGAAGACTACTTCAGCTTCAATCACAACAATACAAGAGCAAACAATAGATTTAAACTTAATGTGAACTGCTCCAATCTTGATTGCAGAAAATATGACTTCTGTAACAGAGTTGTTAATGCTTGGAATACACTACCTGACTCTGTGGTCTCTTCTCAAAATCCCCAAAGCTTTAACCAAAAACTGTCTACTATTGACCTCACCCCATTCCTCTGTAAGGGGCATGCATAAGAGCACAAACGTGCCTACCATTCCTGTCCTATTGTTTCCCTTCATTACATCCAATTAATATAGTTATTACATACTTATACATATATATATATATATATATGCTTATATATTATTATATAGTTACTTTCATGCTTATATATACTGTTGTGACAAAATAAATAAATAAATAAATAAAAATAAATAAATAAAAGGAAATAAACTGAGCAATAGCTGGGATGGCAGAAATAATCAACCCACCATATTAAGGGGGACATACATACATACATACATACATGTCTTCGGACAGTGTTGGTTCAATGGCCTGGAAATGGAGATGATCAACAACAAATATATTAAATGCGACCTTTAAACGCGAGCTCAAGACTTTCTTTTTCCACCAAGTAGGGCTGGCCTGATTGATTGATTTTAATAACTAAGGATTTTAGCGGGTTTTTAACAAGGGTTTTATCTTTTTATTTTTATTCTAATAGTTTTAAGTATACAGCAGTTTAATAAATTTTTTAATTTTGTTATGGTATTTTAAATGGTTTTTTTGTATTATTGTTGTTTTATTTGCTGTACACCGCCCTGAGTCTTCGGAGAAGGGCGGTATAAAAATGTGAATAATAAATAAATAAATAAATAAATAAATAAATAAATAAATAAATAAATAAATAAATAAATATAAATATATTTGAGGGGGATTTTTGAGCAGGTATTGTTAGGATGTGAGGAAGCTGCTAGTTTTAGGGATGGAAGACCTATAATAGGGAGTCTTGAAATGGGTTAAGTCAAGCTACCAATCCAGGTTGGTCAATCTTTGGGACAAAAGGAAATCAACCGAGCAATAGTTGGGATGGAAGACATAATCAGCCCACTGCTTTAAGGGGGACGGTAATTAATGTGCATTGGAGGCTGGCGAAATTATTTTGTCAGCTCAATAGCAAATGCCACGCTAGACAGTGTAATTGTATTGTGCAGGTGTTCTCGAGTACTGCAGTTTATTTATTTATTTAATTACATGTCACCCATCTCAGTGATGAGGCGGGTTCTGATTATACCAAGTTACACGGATATCAGGACCGTCTGCAGCATATGGTAGAAAAAGCCAAAATGACAATGACTGCTGAATTCGCCATGACTCCAGTCATATTTGCAGATCTGCAAAGAAAGAAATTGTTCTTACTGAAAAAGCTCTTATTCCATTAGCAATAGCAGTAGCAAAAGCACTTAGACTTATATACTGCTTCATGGTGCTTTACAGCCCTCTCCAAGTGGTTTATAGAGTTAGCATATTGCCCCCAACAATCTGGGTCCTCATTTTACCAACCGTAATGACCCGGGACAAGGCACAAAGGTCACATAGACAGCTGAGAGGTCACACTCTCCTCTAATGCTCCAAATGTCCCCTCAAAAGCTCCCACATTCTTGGCAAGTCCCAGAGCAAAGCGCAGACACATGCAGACACACGCAGACACACCACACACACACACACACACACACACACACACACACACACACACACACACGGTAGCCTCTGACTGTACCCAGTCCAGCAAAACAAAGGAACAGGGAAATGAGTCCACATACCAAGCAACAAACAATGAGTCCGCAAAGTCAGGAATGAGATACTGAGTCCACGAAGTCAGGAAGAAGGCACTGAGTCTATAAGAAAGGAAGAAGCAAGCAGTCCTGAAAACTCAAATGTCTGTACTGGCACACCAAACTCTACCAATTCAGTGTTTGTTCCCAACAAATTCCCCTCCGCACAGCTTCTCCTTAAATCTCAGTCCCCAGGCGTGCCTTGTACAGGGGCAGGGCATTTTCCTCCCGAGTCATCCTGCCTCCTTTCCATTCTCTGTGCTCAGGGATCAGGAGGGGGAGGTCCTTACTCATCACCTGAACTCTGCCGTATCCACTTCTTGTACTCTCTCGGTCATCCTACCCCCGTTCCTTCCTGCTTACAAGCCGTCCCAATCCTGAGGGGCCCTGGGCTGCCTCAGGCTGCTCCTCCCCATGTTCATCTGAAGCCAACAAAGCCATCCTTCAATCTCCATTGGCTCTAGCTCTGGCTCATCCTCCTCCACAGATTCAAGGTCCGACAGTGGCATGACACCAATCTCAGAAGGATGGAAGGTCAACCTGGAGCCTGTCAGGATCGAATTGCTAGCAGTCGGCAGAGCTAGCCTGCAATACTGCATTCTAACCATTGTGTCACCATGGCACTTCATTAAAAGAAGATGCTACTGTAATACCCAAAGAAGGTCCTGTCCTGTGTTGTCTTGTCCAAGAGATGGAATAATGTTATTACAGTACTGGAAGACAGAATCCAATTGAGTGTTAGGAAATTTTGACCAAGGAACTAATGACCTAGAGAACTGATGGGTTCCTTTCAGTGGTGGAATTCATTTTTTTTTACTACCGGTTCTGTGGGCGTGGCTTGGTGGGCACGGCAGGGGAAGGATAGTGCAAAATCTCCATTCCCACTTCATTCCAGGGGAAGGATACTGCAAAATCCCCATTCCCACCCCACTCTGCGGCCAGCCAGAGGTGGTATTTACTGGTTCTCCGAACTACTCAAAATTTCCGCTACTGGTTCTCCAGAACCTATCAGAACCTGCTGAATTTCACTCCTGGTTCCCTTCCTTGAAAGGAACCAGGATGGGTTCAAGCAGTGGTCACTAACCATGTCTCTGGGATGCTTTAACTAGGATTCCTGCACTAAGCAAGATATTAGGCTGTAGGTCCTCAATGGATCTTTCCAACTTTATGTCAGTCACATAAAGTGTCTACTGAATTACCTTGTTGAATCCTACAACCAAGCAATCTGGGTTCCCACAAACAGCTAAGCTATTAACACCCGTTAAGCTGAATGGATTGTGTGAATGGGATCAGTAGGTCTTTAAGTGGCCTAATTAAGAATAACCTTTATCTCTGGGGATTCTACAAAGTGTTATTAGTACACACTTGAGTATTGTTGACATATAGTTCAGAATCAAGACCAATTGTTAGTGCTGGTCATAGAACCAATGAGTTCACAAAGATTAAGGAAGGCTTTTTTTTGTTTTGTTTTTTAATTGCAATTCAGTGCATTAATTGAAAATGACTGATTCATTTCAGGATATCATTAAGTTGTCACAGGCCCTGGGTTTTTTTGGTTGTTTTTTTTTTTAAGAGTTAAAAATATCTCTCCTCTTCAAGTATATGAAGAGAACAAAGTCAAAACCTGTCAAATTAACAGCTTCTCACCATTTATCCTTGTTCAGGGAAGAACTATTTGTGCTTGGAGAATTTTTTTTTTAAATGAAAATGATTAATAATACTAACAAACTTCATTTTTAGTGACTAAGGCAATCGTGATATGGCCCTATATGAATAAATATTGGGAAGAGGTGTTCTTTGATCAGATTGCATACAGTTCAAAGACTGTTTGCAGGGAGAAGTTTTAAAATGGGGGGGGGCATGTTTTACTTGTGAAGAAACTATTGTAGGAAGTTAGCACTCACCCCTCTCCTAGGAAAATGAGTTAATATGAGGAAATATTGAAAGGGCAGAATATTTCCCCTAAAAATGAGGCAGAAACTCAGCCCCCCACCTTTGTCAATGGGCCATTAAGGCCTGGGACAGTCTATTCTACATAACAAAGATCTACCTCTTTCAGGCAGAGCCATAGTAGGAATTGCCCAAAGCCCTTTCATTGCATCATCACCCAGCAAGGCTCAACCAAGCCTGGGACATAGACAACCTACAAAGTTATCCCTGCAAGGGCGCATGGGAGTCTGACAACCAATCAGAATACAAGCTCAAATTCAAAGCCCAACAAAGGATGTAAATCTCTCTCTTTCTCTCACCCATGTGCTTTTTTGCCCAGGACCTCAAACTATGTGGTCCTGTTCATCATTAAAAACCATATTTCCAATCAGCCTCCATGTTTCCAGTGTCTTTCTCCCCACTTGGAACTGAACACAGGTGGACTGTCAGCCTCCACTCCAATCCTCACATCCTTTTGTACTCTTTATATTCAGTAGTTAGATTGCATGGGGTATTATGTGTAATGTAAATAGCTCATGAATTCAGTTTAAGTAGAGAGGGCCCTTTAAGAGTGTCGTCTGACATAGTTTGAATTCAACAGGAATGTTAGAGCGTGCGCTTTCAACGGACATTGCATTCCTGAGATGATTTACAGCCAGAGACCTGCGGAAGAAGATTACCACAGGGGTCGAGAAGGAGCTGGCATTGGACCAAACCTGCTGACCTCTTGGGGGGGGAGGAGGGACTAACAATGGGATATGGAATGTTAGCCATATTTTGTCTCAGATTCAACTTTATACTGCTGCAGTCATGATGTATTTAGTAAAAGTACTTTTCTTTATTTGCAAATGAAGTCAAGGTGTATTCTTTCCTAAATATAATCAGAGGCAGCCTGACATGGACATTTCTTCCAACACTACAATAGCTGAGGTTGATGGAATGGCACCCAGCACTTCCCAAGACAGAGATGTCCTTATGCAAACTTATCACAACTGTTCAAGGCCCAAAGTAACTCCCCTGAATTTAAAATAATCTGTTAATTCGGAAGGGGTAAGGGAAGATCAGGAAACTAGAGTTTTGATAAAATGTAAACGTCCCTGGCATTTTTAGACAAGGGTGTGCAATCAACCACTCTGTGAGGAATTGCACTCTTGCCCACAATAACAATTCAAGTCTAGCACAGTTGATCGGACAGAAACCAATGGATTTTGAAATACAAATTGAAAAAAATTATCATGTTAATTCATGGGTTGCAAAGCAGAGACATTCGCCAAGAGATGTAGTAATTTATTTTACATCTAGGAAGATTAGGAATGAAATCTCACAAGTTTCTTATAAAAATAAAATTCAAATATTGGAACAAGAGATATTGGTACTGAAAGAAATTCCTCCTAAAATGTTAAGAAATAGAAAAGAATATGCTTTTTTGGTGGATCAGCTTAGAAATCTCCAGATACAGATGGAATGTACCAGCTGGATTAACAGTAAACTATAAGGGAGGGAGATATTTCTTAATACAGCTTTTAAAGCAAGCGATTTTTACACTAAAATCCTCCCCTTGTAGGGGAGGACCCCCTACAAGGGCGTGCCGAGGAGTTTAACGGTTATCTATACGACAAAATCGTTCAGCTTCGGGACGGATTGGATCAAAATTGGGTAGATCCAGGCGAGGGTTCTGAGGCCCGTCTTGTTGAGGTGGTTTGGGATGACTTTGATCCTGTGACTCCCGAGGACATGGACAGGTTGCTGGGTAGGCTGAACGCCACCACATGTTTACTGGATCCGTGCCCCTCCTGGTTAGTACTGGCTACTCAGGAGGTGACACGAGGCTGGCTCCAGGGGATTACAAATGCTTCTTTGTGGGAGGCGGCCTTGAAAGAGGCGGTGGTGAGACCCCTCCTCAAGAAGCCTTCCCTGGACCCAGCTGTTTTAGGGAACTACCGGCCAGTCTCCAATCTTCGCTTTACGGCGAAGGTTGTAGAGAGTGTGGTGGCGTGTCAGCTACCCCAGTACCTGGATGAAGCTGTCTATCTAGACCCGTTCCAGTCCGGCTTCCGGCCCGGATACAGTACGGAGACAGCTTTGGTCGCACTGGTGGATGATCTCTGGAGGGCCAGGGAGAGGCCCTGGTCCTATTAGACCTCTCAGCGGCTTTTGATACCATCGACCATGGTATCCTGCTGCGCCGGTTGGAGGGGTTGGGAGTGGGAGGCACCGTTTATCGGTGGTTCTCCTCCTACCTCTCTGATCGGACGCAGACGGTGTTGACAGGGGGGCAGAGATCGACTCCAAGGTGCCTCATGTGTGGGGTGCCGCAGGGGTCGATTCTCTCACCCCTCCTGTTCAACATCTATATGAAGCCACTGGGTGAGATCATC
Source organism: Ahaetulla prasina (assembly GCF_028640845.1). NCBI lineage: Eukaryota > Metazoa > Chordata > Lepidosauria > Squamata > Colubridae > Ahaetulla > Ahaetulla prasina. Next base: position 124,166,090 of record NC_080543.1, read on the forward strand.
AGTGGCTTTGGGGTGAGATACCAACTGTACGCTGATGACACCCAGCTGTACTTTTCCACCCCGGGCCACCCCAGTGAAGCTGTCAAGTGCTGTCCCGTGTCTGGAAGCCGACGGGTCTGGATGGGGAGGAACAGGCTCAAACTTAATCCTCCAAGACGGAGTGGCTGTGGATGCCGGCACCTCGGTACAGTCAGCTGCAGATGCGGCTGTCTGTCGGGGTGAATCATTGGCCCGATGGAGAAGGTACGCAACTTGGGCGTGCTCCTGGATGGTCGGTTGTCCTTGAAGACCATTTGGCGACCGTCTCCAGGAGAGCATTTTATCAGGTTCGCCTGATCCGCCAGTTGCGCCCTTCCTGGACCGGGATGCCTTATGCACAGTCACTCATGCTCTCGTTACCTCTCGCCTGACTACTGCAATGCTCTCTACATGGGGCTCCTTGAAGAGCACCGGAGACTTCAGCTAGTTCAGAATGCGGCTGCGGGTTATTGAGGAGCGCCTCGAGCTCCCACATAACACCTGGAATGAAATCTCACAAGTTTCTTATAAAAATAAAATTCAAATATTGGGACAAGAGATATTGGTACTGAAAGAAATTCCTCCTTAAAATGTTAAGAAATAGAAAAGAATATGCTTTTTTGGTGGATCAGCTTAGAAATCTCCAGATACAGTATAGATGGAATGTACCAGCTGGATTAACAGTAAACTATAAGGGAGGGAGATATTGTCTTAATACAGCTTTTAAAGCAAGCGATTTTTACACTAAAGTATTGAAGGTTGGAAGTTTGTCATTGTTAGAAGTTATAAGCGATATTTCTGAATAGAAAAAATAGAAAGAAGTTATGGATTGTATGATAAATGGGGTGTAAATTGTTTAGAAAGTTATGGTATGGGGAATATGGGGAAGAATATGAGATAAATGTTAAATTCATATAAGGAAAGATGATGTTTATGTTTAAATATGATGGGGGGAGGGGAGAGCGGGGAAAATCGTGTAAAACGTTTTCAATTAAGAAAAAAAATAACAATTCAAGTCTAGCACAACCATGTTTGTCTACATTTAGCCAAGAACTGAAATTAGGGTAAAAGTCTCTCCAGATTTGTGGTTTACTGCTTTGTAATTTATTTCATTTTTAGGGTCTACCATCAACACTATTAAATGCAGTGTAATCACCTCCTGTAAAAAGCAGATTCCTGCAATCATCTTGCAGAATTCTAAGCACAGTTCAATATTACTACAGTAGTGGCCAAAATTCTGGAAACCTTTTGGGAAAAGTGTTTTTTTCCCCTAAAACTAGCTAATAACACCACTTTTCTTTTTTTTTTTGAGTAGTACCATAAACGTATATATCAATGGAAAGATCATTTAATCAAGAATGTAATGCAGTAACTTTTATGAAGGATTTGCTATTATAAAGAAGAAAAGTGAAACATGTAGAAAAATGAGATATACCAAAATTATCACCATATCAGTTCATACTTAGTTGAATAACCTTTAGCATGAATTACGGCCTTACAACATCTTCCCATGGAGTGAACCAAGTCTTTTAGTTCTGCAGCTGTTAGAATGTGAAACCAAGATTGAATGATGGCTTCTGTTAACTGGGTTTTATTGCTGGGTCGCTTCTGACTAACAAGTTTCTTTAGCCGGCTCCATAGATTTTCAATTGGGTTAAAGTCTGGGCTATTCCCAGGCCATTCCAGCAGTGGAATAGGATTATCTTGTACCTTGATGAACCTTGATGTACCTTGATGAACATATCTTTTCTTTAATGTACACTGAGAGCGTATGCACCAAGACAAATTCCTTGTGTGTCCAATCACACTTGGCCAATAAAAATTCTATTCTATTCTATTCTATTCTATTCTATCTTGAAACTCCAAAAAAAAAAAGAAAAAGTGGTGTTATTAGCCAAACCTCAAAAATACACTTTTCCCAAAAGGTTTCCACAATTTTGGCCACTACTGTATTACTGGCCTAAGCAGAAGGAACCTTCACAATGTTTCCAGCCAAAAATAACCTTGACTCCCTAATATCTGCTCAACATATGTGTCCAAACTCATGTATTTTTTGAATGAATGTATCCATCTTGTCTTCATGATGTGTATTTCCCCATGAACATATTGGGCTTTTAAACATGGCTATATAATATGGGCTGCAAAATTCCAGGTGAACAGTAGATGGCAGCAAGGTACAGAAAAGGTTGACTCTTTCTCTCCATCTAGTGGCTGCTCAGATATTTATGGTTCATATTGGATTTGAATTGTTGCATTCCACGGCTAAATGCGGGTGCTTCCACCACCTGGCGTATGTAATATAGGCTGCCCAGTCGCTAAAGATATTATTCATGTTTTTTTTGTCTGTCAACTCTATGCCCCTCTTAAGCTTAAATAATTAACGTCATTACCTGAAAGTACAAACCTTTGGGATTTGAATGACAGAGTGTCCTATTTCCTGTAAAGGTGTTGTATCGATCTGAATGTTAATTCTTTGTATTTATTTACTACTGTAATTTCTTCTATTTATTTTACTCTGGAATTAAAACCTGTATTTTTTTTATAAGGTTGTAAGAACTCTCTCTCTCTCTCTCTCTCTCTCTCTCTCTCATCTATCTATCTATTTATCTATCTATCTATCATAGATGGTATCCATCATTTCAAATGGGCTGAAATATTACTCTACACCCACTCCTCTCCTTGGACTGAGCCCTATGCATTTATTCAGTAAACCCCAGGCAAATATCCTCTTAGCTGGGGCCAATAACAACTGCCGTTTGAATCAGGACTGGGCCTCAAGTGACTTATCAATCTTAGCATGATCTTTTATTCCCAGCCAGTCAATATTTGGAGGAGTTCTCTGCATTAAGTTTAAACACTATTCTCCCCCAGAAGCAAAAAGTCTCACGGTGGATGTCTTAGACTCAGCTAGAATACTATTCTTTACAGAAATATTTACAGGCCGAATAGATAGATAGATAGATAGATAGATAGATAGATAGATAGATAGATAGATAGATAGATAGATAGATAGATAGATAGATGATAGAGAGAGATAGAAACAGAGGTGGAAATGAAGATAGGAAATAGGGATAGATATCCAGATGATAGTTACAATTCTCTCATTCTAGATGTATTCTTATAAATGACAAATACTGCAGATATTTAACAGTCAATTTCTTTTGAAACTTTTTTAGGAAGAATGGGTTTTGCCATTTGTCAAAGTCACAGCTTCAGTTATTGCTCCAAGTTAAAAAATAAACTTAACATTCCTTTAACCCTTGATCAGGAAAAGCTCCATTTTCTATTTCCCATGCTCTATTTGAGTTTAATTTTTAGCCATTACTGTGTACCTAAATTCTGGACTTAAATGAGGCTCTCTATCAAAATTGAATTTGGCTGTTACAGTCATAAATTACACTCTTATTGTCCTCTATATACTTCTTTGGGATTTTAATCTGATTGTAGGTTTAAAAAAAAAAAGTGGTGTTATTAGCCAAACCTCAAAAATACACTTTTCCCAAAAGGTTTCCACAATTTTGGCCACTACTGTATTACTGACCTAAGCAGAAGGAACCTTCACAATGTTTCCAGCCAAAAATAACCTTGACTCCCTAATGTCTGCTCAACATATGTGTCCAAACTCATGTATTTTTTGAATGAATGTATCCATCTTGTCTTCATGATGTGTATTTCCCCATGAACATAATGGGCTTTTAAACATGGCTATATAATATGGGCTGCAAAATTCCAGGTGAACAGTAGATGGCAGCAAGGTACAGAAAATGTTGACTCTTTCTCTCCATCTAGTGGCTGCTCAGATATTTATGGTTCATATTGGATTTGAATTGTTGCATTCCATGGCTAAATGCGGGTGCTTCCACCACCTGGCGTATGTAATATAGGCTGCCCAGTCGCTAAAGATATTATTCATGTTTTGTTTGTCTGTCAACTCTATGCCTCTCTTAAGCTTAAATAATTAACATCATTACCTGAAAGTACAAACCTTTGGGATTTGAATGACAGAGTGTCCTATTTCCTGTAAAGGTGTTGTATCGATCTGAATGTTAATTCTTTGTATTTATTTACTACTGTAATTTCTTCTATCTATTTTACCCTGGAATTAAAACCTGTATTTTTTTATAAGGTTGTAAGAACACTCTCTCTCTCTCTCTCTCTCTCTCTCTCTCTCTCTCTCTCTCATCTATCTATCTATTTATCTATCTATCTATCTATCATAGATGGTATCCATCATTTCAAATGGGCTGAAATATTACTCTACACCCACTCCTCTCCTTGGACTGAGCCCTATGCATTTATTCAGTAAACCCCAGGCAAATATCCTCTTAGCTGGGGCCAATAACAACTGCCGTTTGAATCAGGACTGGGCCTCAAGTGACTTATCAATCTTAGCATGATCTTTTATTCCCAGCCAGTCAATATTTGGAGGAGTTCTCTGCATTAAGTTTAAACACTATTCTCCCCCAGAAGCAAAAAGTCTCACGGTGGATGTCTTAGACTCAGCTAGAATACTATTCTTTACAGAAATATTTACAGGCCGAATAGATAGATAGATAGATAGATAGATAGATAGATAGATAGATAGATAGATAGATAGATAGATGATAGAGAGAGATAGAAACAGAGGTGGAAATGAAGATAGGAAATAGGGATAGATATCCAGATGATAGTTACAATTCTCTCATTCTAGATGTATTCTTATAAATGACAAATACTGCAGATATTTAACAGTCAATTTCTTTTGAAACTTTTTTAGGAAGAATGGGTTTTGCCATTTGTCAAAGTCACAGCTTCAGTTATTGCTCCAAGTTAAAAAATAAACTTAACATTCCTTTAACCCTTGATCAGGAAAAGCTCCATTTTCTATTTCCCATGCTCTATTTGAGTTTAATTTTTAGCCATTACTGTGTACCTAAATTCTGGACTTAAATGAGGCTCTCTATCAAAATTGAATTTGGCTGTTACAGTCATAAATTACACTCTTATTGTCCTCTATATACTTCTTTGGGATTTTAATCTGATTGTAGGTTTAAAAGAAAACAGTACTAGAATTTTGCAAAATATAGAGATAAATTTATTAATAAGGTTTCCAATAAAGCACCTGCCTCTTTGACTAAGATTATGTGATTGCCTATCTCCATTACCTTAATAATTTTCCAAAAGCAGGAAATGCATTTAATCAATAGCTAGAATGCCATGCATTAAGCAAATTGCATTAAACAACATGAGGAAACTTGTCCCACATACTTCATTCCATGCTGGTCTTTTGGTTTGCTCTCACCAGCTTGACCTTGTCTGGTTTATCTGGCTTTTGGAAGACTTATCAAAAGGCATACAACTAAAATTTAATTTCTACTACTATTGTCATAGCTAAGCACAATTGGCCATTTGGCTCTTGTTGCTTTTTGGACTACCAACAAGGGTTCTTCTTCTCCTTCTCCTTCTCCTTCTCCTTCTCCTTCTCCTTCTCCTTCTTCTTCTTCTTCTTCCTCCTCCTCCTCCTCCAGTTACCTCTTCAAATTGATGTCCTAATCCCATCTTTATGACAAAGATACTGCATCTATTACTGATGTCTATGGCTGTCAAAAACCTTTGGGATATGATATTTTAATACTTACATACCTACAACAGTGTCTTTCAACCTTGGCAACTTTAAGATATGTGGACCTTAACTCCCAGAATGAAAAGGAGTTCAAACCCACAGTCTTAAAGTTGCCGGGCTAAGAAACAGTAGCCTATTGGGGAGTGGGGAAATGGAACAAAAGCTACTTATTAAATAAAACCATAACATGGATCACAATCTCTCTAATAATGACATAATTTAATGGAAACTTCTGGATGGAAATGGGAATGTCTGGCACATTTCTAGAGAAGCATATGTCACTAATCATCAACACAGAATATTCATAAATATTCCAGCTGTTCAGGAAATACAATTGGCAAAGTGTGTCGATTTGGTGAGGAAAGAGAAAGCTGTCAATTAGCTTTGATTAAAACCCAAAATGGACATAAAAAACAAAAGGAGATTTGCGGGACAAGGAAGTGAGCAACACCCAGATGAGAAGGATTAAAAGAAAACAAAGTTTTGAGAAAGGGAAGAAGAGGAGGAGGAGGAAGAGGAGGAGGAACCATCAGAATTGACTTGGAAGATGAGAACAGATGACTTGGAAGATGGATGTCCCGGGGCTGCATGTGGGTGATGATGGCATGGGCAGTGCGCATGTGCGCTAAGATGTTAAGGCCAGGTGATCATTGCTCGCGCATGTGCACCAGTAATCCGCAGACTAGCTGGCTGGTGTGCATGTGTGTCCTGGAAACCCAGAAGCAGAATGGGCAATGCCACGTGTGCTGGGCAACATGGCTCTGCATGTCATTTCCGGCATGCATGCCATAGGTTCGCCATCAAGGATCTAGATTAACATATCAATTCATCGCTTGCAGGCATGTTGCTATAGAACATCACAGAAATAAGTTATATATGACTTGGTGACACATTATGTTCACATAAGTTACTTCCTTTATCAGTAACTTTTGCATAATTATGTGATTTAGATTCATATATAAACTAGCCAAGAAGTGCAAAAAGTGATTTTAAAGACCTATGGATATCTGCCCAGTTCTAAAGTATTTCACCAAACATGAGTGAATAATTGTTATTTATTTCCATTTACTCGAAAGTTAACATAATCAAGATTATTCTTCCTGTAAGAATTGAGAGCTGGTAGCTTGGGCAACCTGAGTGCAAATCTGAAGTCTGAAGTCTTATAGAAGCTCAAATCAAAATCTTGATTAAGACATTGACTAACGTATCCTATGGAAGCTGTAATTCTATGAAAGTAAGGGGGCATGATGGCCTAGTGGTTAAGATGCTGGGCTTGCTGATTGGAAGGTTCTAAGTTTGAAACCCAAGAATGCATGACAGGATGAGCTCCTGCCCTTGCCCCAGGTCCCTAGCAGTTCAAAAGCATGCAAAATGCAAGTAGATAAATGGGTACCACTTTGGTGGGAAGTTAAGAACATTCCATGCATGTTGGCATATAGTCCAGCTGGCCCCATGACCATAGAAGCATTTTTGGACAATGCTGGCTGCCTTAGTAAAAGGAGATGAGCACCATCTCCCCCGAGTCAGACATGATCAGACAAGGAAAATTTTTACCTTTACTTAAGTCAAGGGGTCCCCAACTCCCGGTCCATGGACTGTCACTGGTCTCAACATACCAACGATTGGATAGCACAAACAAGCAAAGCTTCATCCACAGTATTCAGGCAGCATGCAAATCCATGTCCCCTTTGGTCTGTGGAAGAACCTTTTTCCATGGTACCAGTCCTTGGTGCCCAAAGAGTTGGGGACCGCTGCCTTAAGACTCCTGAAGCAATGCAAATGACCATTCAATGGGGGTTGAGGGGAGGTTGTACCTTATGGTGATCCATCTAGTGATTGTGTGAATTTTTGCATCTAAATATTTGCCCTGATGGCGAACCTATGGCACGCTTGCCCTTTCTGATGGCACACGAGCTGTCGCCCCAGTTCAGCCCTGTTGCACATGCGCACACGCCTCCCACCGGTCAGCTGGTCTTCTGGTCTCTGCCGTGCATGGGGGCCATGCACACATTGCATTTTGGGGGTTCATGTGCATGCACACACATTTGCGCACTTTGGGCACTTGGTCCAGAAAAGGTTAGCCATCACTGCCCTAGGTGGTGCCCACACCTATATGGATGTCCTTTCAATTAGCAGGAGTTATTTTGTCCTTTAACATGGAAGATGCTGTACAAAAATTAAAAGCGAAAAGTATTGAATTTTTTTTTTAAAAAAAAGAGACTTTACTTCAAATCCAACCCTTTTGGAATGCGCTTCTGCCTCCAGGTGCCCAGGAGAGAAATAAATGAGGCTCAAATGCTTAAATCCTCTAAAGACATGGAGAATAGTACTTTTACTTGATGACAGCTCCAGCAGTTTATATCAGCTTGACAGCAAAAGGACACTCTAATTCCATTTGTAATAACCAAGGGAATGACACTCCGAACATGTCATGTTCTGGAAACACGTTAATTACAAGGCTTGCTGTGGTATGTTCAATTTGATCAGCACCACTAGCCTTTTCATCTCATTTTTCTGTAAGTGTTGTAAGGCTCAAAAGTACGTAGGATGTTAATCGTGTGTAGTTTCTCTCCTGATATTCTCTCTCTCTCTGTCTCTCTGTCTCTCTGTCTCTCTGTCTCTCTCTCTCTCTCTCTCTCGGTATTTAGATCCAAAGCCACCAGTCAGGTTTCAATCTTCAGCAGGGGATCGATCCAGGAAAGAAAAAACAACAACTAGTATTATATTGAAAGGATTGTACGCGTTAGGATAACAGTGAAATTTGAGGCCGAAGGAACAGCAATATTTGTGTCTTTGGCCTCTATTTTGAGTTTGTGGAGAGCCATCTTTGATTGTGGTGTATATATAAAGCAATACCTAAAGAGGCATTCTGAAGAGTGGCTCAGTGGCTAAGATGCTGAACTTGTTGATTGAAAGGTCGGCAGTTCAGCGATTCGAATCCCTAGTGCTGCATAATGGGGTGAGCTCCTGTTACTTGTCCCAGCTTCTGCCAACCTAGGAGATCCAAAGCACGTAAAAAATGCAAGTAGAAAACTAGGGACCACCTTTGGTGGGAAGGTAATAGCGTTCCGTGCGCCTTTGGCTTTTAGTCATGCTGGTCACATGACCATGGAGATGTCTTCGGACAGCACTGGCTCTTCAGCTTTGAAACGGAGAGGAGCACCGCCCCCTAGAGTTGGGAACGACTAGCACATATGTGGAGGGGAACCTTTACCTTTACCTTTAAAGGGACATTCAGACAGACAGACGAAGAGACAGATGGTTCTGCCAAGAGAGCTTTACAGGGTAATGTCCTGATAGAGGCAATATAAGATAACTAAATATGGAATTTAGTCTTTACAGAATTGCTGAGATATGCCATTTGTTTTCAAATATACTTTTTTTTTTTGTACATAGAGTGGCAGACCTACCTATGGGACATCTTAAGGATTCTGCCATCGAACCATGGAATCAATTATATCACATGACAGAACTATAGATTAGTGGCACAAGCTGGCTGCCTCACACTTCCAACTCATCTTCTCTCATGGAGATGGCAGCAAGGTGCCAGAGTTGTAGGGCATGACAATGTGTTAATCTTGTAAGAAAGTTACAGTCAGCTCCTATAGATAGGATTGGAGAGGACTGCCGTCTTACCTTTCTTGGATCAGCCTCCTGAACTCCTTGAATGTGATCCCACAAATGTCATGACCGAAATCTTATTACTCCCATTGCTCTTTGAGATAACAGGCATTAGCTTCCTGACCTATTCATTCTGATGTAAAGCACGGGTGGAAAAGCTTTTTGCCCTTAAAGGCTGTGATGACAGGTTGGACTGGCTTTGATGTGTCTAGGACAGGGGTCGGCAACTTTAAACTCTCAAAATGCCACAAAGGTCCTAACAGAAAAGCCCCCCCCCCCGTTCCATTCTGGAGCCGACTGGAAATCCAGTTTCCCCACCATAGAGTCTCCTCCTAGCATGGCGTCCTTTTTCCTCTACCTGTCTTAACCAAAAATCCTATCAATTGCGGAGCTGACCGACGACAAGGAGCCACAGCAGAGAGATGAAAGAGCCACATGAGGCTCCAGAGCCACAGGTTGCTGACCCCTGGTTTATGACCATTATTTATTTAGATAATTTATATAGCTGCCTACTCTCTCACAGAGACTCTATTCTGTCCTCTCATTTTCTCTCTCAGGGGCTAACAGAAATTTCCCTTGAAACCAGCTCTGCCTTATTCAGCCTTCCACTGCACTCATTCCTTCTATGTTCTACACCCTTCTGACACATAATTATTCCCTTCCCTTCCCTCCCCAATCCATGTGGAGAACATAGTGACAAGAATACAACATATGGAAGAAATCGACTAAATTGGGGGAAAAAAATGCTTGGGTGCTTTTTATGCGTGATGACTAACTTCCTAAAGATGTTAAGTGAATTTTGCTCAAACTTTAGGCCCCCAAACCAAAAACAATCCTTAGCTATTCTTCCAAGCTGAGTTATTTTATTGTTTCACAACTACAGACAAAATCTGGTCCAACTGAGCACTCTACTGTCTGCATTGCCGTGTATTCCATGAACTATTCAGGAGGAGCTGTCTTCCCCCTCTTTCTCCCATGCAAAATATCCAGACTGACTTGCCTCTTCCTTCTCTACAATGAACCCTCTCCCTCATGGGTATCCATTCCTTATTACATTCCAACCCATCAAATGATCCCTCGAGTCTGCATGAACAAAACTGATGTCTATCCAAAACTTACAATATGTTTATTTTCATTGGGTGGAGCCCTTTATAAAATAGCACTTTTAAATTTGGGTTAAATAACTCTATGTCATTAAAAATACATCTATAAAAATAAATCCACTTTCACTGTAATAAACAGCAATTAATTAGTTAATATCAATTAAATACTAAAAATATTAATTTACATTTAACATCTAAGTACAGTCGTTTGCTATAGCTAGCTTATTAAATGCTAATTAAATTCCTAAACATTCTTACAAGTTTAATGCATTAATAATAGGAACCTAAGTACACAGTAACTATATCTGCATGTCTCAGTTCATTACGAGGCAACAAGATTTATCTCTTTTGCTCTAATTAAATATACTAAGCAAACCTCAGTAACTTTTCTCAACACATACCATAACTGTTTTATTAATTTCAAATTAAATGCCTATTTAAATCTGTTAATCTATTGCTGCCCTAGATAGATTTCTAAGGGATTCCTGTCCTTCACCAGAACAAAGGTGAATATAAATATCCTACACCAAAGATAACAATAGCACTTAGACTTATATACTACTTACAGCCCTCTCTAAGCAGTTTACAGAGAAAGCCTATGTCCCCCAACAATCTGGGTCCTCATTTTACCCACCTCAGAAGGATGGAAGGCTGTGTCAACCTTGAGCCTGGTGAGATTCGATCTGCCAAACTGCTGGCAGCCAGTGATCAGGAGAAGTAGCATGCAGTACTGCACTCTAACCACTGCACCACCGGGGCTCTTATCATACCATATATTGTCTATCCTTCCTGGTATCCTTCTCAATTTTCCCCATTTTTAAATCTCAGGAGCATATTCCATAAACACAGCAAGAAATCATCAGCCCCATCCTTATAAAAGTTAGCTGGCAGAGCCAGGATAGAAGCTACATTTCATTTGTTTTACTTACTGTATTTTTCAGAGTATAAGACACACCATTTTCCCCCCTAAAAGGGGGTGAAAATTTAGGTGTGCCTTATGTAGCCCTGCCCACCCACTGGCCTCCACCCTTTGGCCTCTGCCTCCCAGCAATTTACCTCCTTGCAGCAAGCAGCAAGAAGAAACAGCCCATTTCAGCTTCAGCACAGCCTAATTAGCAGACGTTGATTGTTGTATCGGCCTCCCAACTCTCAGCTGTTTTGCGGGGTCTTCTGCTGCTTGCTGCAAGGAGGTAAATTGCTGGGAGCAGATTTTTTTTTTCTTGTGCTAATCAAGCTATGCTGAAAACGAAAATGAAAGTAAAGCAGGCTGTTTGCTGTTTGCTGCGACGAGGCAACATTGCTGGCAGGCAGAGGCAGATTTCTTTTTCTTGTTTTCCTCACCAAAAAAGGTAGGTGCATCTTATAGTCCAGAGCGTCTTATACTCCGAAAAATATGGTACATTGAAATCAAATTGATACTGTTCATATAAGGGTAAAGATGTCCTCTATCCAGTTGTGTCCAACTCTATGGAGCATTGTTCATCTATGTTTTTTAGCCAAGGGACCCAAGATACTTCCGTGGCCATCACTATACAGAGCCATCATAAGGCCTTGCTGAATGCGGATGTAGACCTTGAAGAAATTGAGAACCTGAATCCCGTATTTTATGGTTGTATTTTGTGTCCTCCTTAAGACTTTGTGGGAAGTACACCACAAAAGGGCAGAGCCAGAAACCTCAGAGCACCAGAAACCTCAGAAAACAGTGCCAAGAGACTCTCATCCCATCCCCCTTTAAGAAAACCAAGAGGCACCAGCTGAAATGAAAAACTCAGAAAGGCTGTTACAAAAGGAATACTTAAGTAGAGCCATTAAGATAAGAGGAATCGGGCTAAAAATAAACTCTCAGGAGGTAAACAGAAACTCCCTTTTTCCTGCCCTCTGACAAGATTAACCCTCCCCAGGATAGGAAAGACAAAGGTCCTGGGATAGGATTTACCCATTAAGGCAGGAAGACAGTGTTAGATCGTGGGAGGCAATGAAGAGACATGACGACAGACAGTAACTTCAGCTCTTTATTTAAGTAAGTGACTTCTGCAAAGGCTTAACCAGCAGCGCTCCCTTTTAAAGGGAGCTGTCCTACCAATTCAGCCACTGACAATGCTTTAATTTTCCTTCCATTTGAATCCACCAATCAACGGCAGGCCCTGTTTGAATCCACCAATCATCTGTGGGCATGCAAATGTCCAGCTAAAGCTGGACCTGAGTGAAGCCTACATCCCTGGCTTCACTCGCTATTTACCTATGTAACAGACAGGATCCAGGGCAATCATTTTAACTAGAAGCACACATCAAGCTGCAGGAGCTTCAAAGGGGAATTAAGCATAAAAGGCTCAGAGTCACACAATCTGCTTGCAATCCAGGAATGCTAGAGTTGCATCATTATTCTTCCTGCCTTCCTGAATTAAAGGATCCCTTTCTCTGGCAGCTGGCTTCCATGTCTATTTCATCTCAGCCTTGGTGACTGCTTCCCAGCTGGGAATGAACCAGGGAAATTTCTTCCAACAATTTCTTTAGAACCTTAGGACTTCAGAACTTTTAGCACTTCTTTAGTTCTTTGGGACCTTTTTTTAAAAAAACTTCAGATTACATTCCTGCGACACTTTCTTCTTTGTACCATTTTCATTTGCAGCTGAAGGAACCATTCTGTGAACTAATCCGCCACAGGTTGCTGCCCTGTCCTTTTTACAAATTACCCAATCAAAATGTCTAGATTGATTCAAAAAACATTCTTATTAACTCCAAGCCTTCAGGATTTTAAGCAGATGACCTCAGCCAAAGCAAAGGCTTCCACAAAGCTATTTCTTTGTAGTGCCTGCCAAGGTACTCGGAATGTTCCAAGTTTATGTCTTTCTATGATTTCTTGGAAGAGAGAAGAAAATGTACTGTAGGTTGCATAGATCAAGATGATTTAGTATTGTGCAACTTTGCATGTCATGATGTGGCTGTCATAAAGATTGGAGCCCACTGAGTAGCTAGAAATGTACATTAGCTATTAACCTTCCCCAGCTGATCAACTTTATTCTACAGCCTTCCCTCAGAACCATTAGAATACCCTGAAGAAATAACTTTCCAATTAAAAAGGATCTCAGAGAACAAAGCCATTTTATCTCTGACTCCTGGTGTTCTTTATTCCAATAATTTAAATTGGAATTGATTTTTCAATTTAGCCGTTGACTTGCTATGGACACACAGCTGAAAAAGCTGAATGGAAACTGCGGAGCTGAAATATTTGTCTTTGTGATGCAGTTCTCATAAATTCACAGGCTTTGCAGGCGTTTGCTCTCCTAACACCCCCCCTCCCCTTAATGCATTTTCTTCCTGCTGCCCTGCTGGCTTCAGAAACAGCATTTTAGCCCAGCAGGGCAAAACTTAAGAACTGCATCCACCCTGCACTCCATTCTCCATAGATCCAGTTAATTGTGACATCAAAAGAAAATGAAGTGAATAGATTCAGAAGACCTCAAGTGAAAGAGCTCCTTTTCGGACACTGAAAACACCTATAATTTATTATTCCATTTCTTTATCAGAAGCTGGAGTGAGGGAAAGAAGAAGAAGAAGAAGAAGAAGAAGAAGAAGAAGAAGAAGAAGAAGAAGAAGAAGAAGAAGAAGAAGGAGGAGGAGAAGGAGAAGGAGAAGGAGAAGGAGAAGGAGAAGGAGGAGGAGGAGGAGGAAGAGGAAGAGGGAGAGGAGGAGGAAGAGGAAGAGGAAGAGGAAGAGGAGAGGAAGGAGGAGGAGGAGGAGGGAGAGGAGAAGAAGAAGAAGAAGAAGAAGAAGAAGAAGAAGAAGAAGAAGAAGAAGAAGAAGAAGAAGAAGAAGAAGAAGAAGAAGAAGAAGAAGAAGGAGAGCTGTGTGTGCCCACCACACATTTTCTTTCAGCAATTATTTTACTGAACTGTTGAATAATCTTTCTGCTAAATACTCCATGTTTTACAGAAACTCCTTCACATTTTTAAGTTTACACTGGTGAACGTCTGAGATTTAAGTTGGTATCGTGGTAAACGTAATACTCAGTCGGTACAAAAATACCCTTGATTAATTTGTAATTGCCCAAGATCTTTAAAAAGACATTTCTTCCCAAAATACCTCTGTCTGTAATACTTCAGAGTTTGGCTGAAAGTTTGAAATCTCAAGGGTGAACAGATGCTAAAGCTATGAAGAGAGTAGGCACATCAGAACTTTAAGAAAAAATGAATAGAGAAAAGGAATATAAATGGTTATACTGAAATTGAGAATTTTCTGCAGTAAATTTCAATGTAGTCCTATTGAGGTATGATTATTTAGTTTTCACTGTAAATAATCTATAAAAACGTACAACAAATATTTTCCTAAACAATGAAATGAACAGGCAGAAAACTTTCTCCTTCCACTACTTTTAATATACATATCTCTAGTCTCGTCCCTCTAGGAAATATTTTCTAATATTTTAGATGAACGAGTCTATTATCCCTTTGATAATAGGTTTGAAAATAATTAAACCCAAATCTTATGGTTTGGAAATGGTGAGACCGGTGGCATCTTTTATTTTTTAGCATCTCTGACTGATCTAATCAGATTTTTAAAAAGTCGGGGAGGAGGGAAACGTCTCCCAAATTGTATTCTATGACCACTGGGATATGCAAATGCCTGAAAGAATCCTTCACAATTGCTTCCTTCCTTTCCCACATGTTGTAATTTATTTCCAGGCGAGAGTTGAATTTTATTAGGGATCAGAGGTTGTTAAACTAATCCAGTAGCCCCACTGTTCTTCTGACCTGTAATATGTAAAACTAAGCAATTAGACGCAGAGGTCTTCAAACTTGGCAGCTTTAAGACATATGGCTGGAGAATTCTGGGAGTTGAAGTCCACACATCTTAAAGCTGCCAAGTTTGAAGACCTTTGGAGTACAGGAAAAAAGCTGCATTATTAATGGACATTCTTCTGAGTTCCATCCAGGAGGAGATACCAGGAAACTTCACTGAAGCCATGAAGTCATGAACATCAAAAACATCATCAAAAAAGGACAACAAAGAATGTTCTTTCTGTGCCAACTCAGTAAGCTCAAACTGCCCAAGGAGCTGCTGATTCAGTTCTACAGAGGAATTATTGAGTCTGTCATTTGCACCTCTATAACTGTCTGGTTCGGTTCTGCAACCCAACAAGAAAGACACAGACTTCAGAGGATAATTAGAACTGCAGAAAAAATAATTGCTACCAACCTGCCTTCCATTGAGGACCTGTATACTGCACGAATCAAGAAGAGGGCCGTGAAAATATTTACAGACCCCTCGCATCCTGGACATAAACTGTTTCAACTCCTACCCTCAAAACGACGCTATAGAGCACTGCACACCAGAACAACTAGACACAAGAACAGTTTTTTCCTGAAGGCCATCACTCTGCTAAACAAATAATTCCCTCAACACTGTCAAACTATTTACTAAATCTGCACTACTATTAATCTTCTCATAGTTCCCATCACCCATCTCCTTCCACTTATGACTGTATGACTGTAACTTTGTTGCTGGCAATCCTTATGATTTATATTGATATATTGACCATCATTTGTGTTGTAAATGTTGTACCTTGATGAACGTATCTTTTCTTTTATGTACACTGAGATCATATGCACCAAGACAAATTCCTTGTGTGTCCAATCACACTTGGCCAATACAAAATTCTATTCTATTCTAAGTTAGATCCCTCCCAGGAAGATCCAAAATTGCTAATAAACTATGTCAAGGTGTCTAGGAAATACCAAAGCTCCCAACTCTACAAGGAAAAATCAATACTCACAAAAGGCAGGGGAAGTTAAATACTTCATTGCTGTAATTGTTTAACAATATTTCTTCTTGGTGAACGAACTAAAGACTCTTATGATGTCCTTTCTTGTTCCTGCATCCCGCGATCCCAAAGAAATCAAGGGTGACTATTTCCACACACCCCCCAACAAATTGTGTTAAAAGCACTGAAGATATTCAGCTGCCATTTGGTAAGTTCTCTAGAGAATCTGCAATTTTCGTACATTCTGCCAATAAAAGGACAAAAATTAAAAGGCAGCTGTAGGCATTTTGGTGCTTCACCGTTATCGCTACAGACAGATCCTTGTTTCTGAATCAAAATTCAAAGTGTGTCAGATCAAATTGGTTTGCCCTAAATTCTCAAATTATAAACTCAAATAAATTTCTGTCCTCTTGGCATCTCAAATTTCCAATTCAAATCAAATCAGGGAGGATTTGCACTGGCCCGTTGACTAGATTACAAGAAATGTAATTTGCTGAAACGTATCAACTGGAAAAAATAATAATAATAATAACAGGTGGTGCTTTCATGTCTCTGTGTGTGAAAAATATTTTGCTGGTGGAAGAAAAAAAAATTGCCCAAACAATTCTGCAGGTAATTCTTTAGGGGGGAAATAGAGAAATAATTTACCCTTATCAGTTAAGATACAGGAAAACATTTTAAAATAGAAAGAGATATGGAATCAAACAGCTTCATGGGTTCCTGCCTACTTATTTTCAATGTTTGCACAGCTTACATCCACAAAGTGGAAATATTTTTAAACATTCATAACATTGATTTGTTTTATTTTACATGTCTACATGGAGCTCCCCTTGAAGAGCACCAGGAGGCTCCAACTGGTCCAGAATGCGGCTGCGTGGGTAATAAAACGAGCACTGCGATGCTCCCATATAACACCGCTCCTGCGCAGCCTGCACTGGTTGCCGGTGGTCTTCCAGGTGCAATTCAAGGTACTGGTCATCACCTTTAAAGCGCTCCATGGCACAGGACCGGGTTACCTTCGGGACCGCCTACTGCCGCCTATAGCCTCCCATCAACCTGTGCTCTCCCATAGGGAGGGCCTTCTCAGGGTGCCGTCAGTCAAACAATGTCGACTGGTGGCCCCCAGGGGGAGGGCCTTTTCTGTGGGGGCTCCAGCCCTATGGAATGAGCTGCCTCCGGGGCTGCGTCAACTCCCCGACCTCCGGTCTTTTAAACGCGAGCTCAAGACTTTTCTATTCCACCATGCGGGGCTTGCTTGAGGGAATTTTAAGAGGGGTTTTAGGACTGTTTATTTTAGTGTTAATTTTAAATTTGGCCTGTTTATTTAGTTTTTAATATGTTTTTAAGCTTATTTATGTACTAGTTGTTTTTATTTGGCTGTTCACCGCCCTGAGTCCTTTGGGAGAAGGGCGGTATAAAAATCTAATTAAATAAATAAATAAATAAATAAATTTTATTTTTAATTTAAAGGGTCATCCAACTCCATATGAACAACAGAAACCAAAAGAATAAAGGAATATGTGCCTGTCAAAAGAAACAATAAACTAATATATAATTCTCTAATGAAGTACAAACTGAGCACCCTCTGAAAATTCTCCAGAACATACCGTGGTAGGTTTCTGAAGAGCCAAGGGCTAAAGAGAAGCAAAGATGTTCACGTTTAATTCAACTGTTGCAGATGACCTCCAAAGTCCATAGAGATGATCCATTGTCCACAAATGCACAGTGCAACCGGGGGTGGGTTGTTGGAGGTTCGTAGGGGTTCAGGAGAACCTCTAGCTAAGATTCTGTGCAGTTCGGAGAACCCCCAAATCCCACTCCTGGCTGGCTCTGCCTGCCCCTCCACTCCACTCCCAGGAGTCCCCATGTGGCCCATTTTGGATGCAGGTAAGTGCACATGGAGGCTCGGGGAGGGCGAAAAACGGGCCTACTAGAAGTTCAGGAAGGCCAGAACAAAGGGCCTCTGGAGCAGTGGTGAAATTCACATTTTTTTACTACTGGTTCTGTGGGCATGGCTTTGTGGGCATGGTGTGGCTTTGTGGGCATGGCAGGGGAAGGTTACTGCAAAATCTCCATTCCCTCCCCACTCCTGATGGAAGGATATTGCAAAATCTTCCTTCTCACCCCGCTCTGAGGCCATCCAGAGGTGGTATTTGCTGGTTCTCAGAACCTACTTAAATTTCCACTACCAGTTCTCTGAACTGCTCAAAATTTCTGCTACCAGTTCTCCAGAACCTGTCAGAACCTGCTGGATTTCACCCCTGCTTCAGAGCCTGGGGAGGCTGTTTTCTCCTTCCTGGAGGCTCAAGGAAAGCCTCCAGAGCCCAGGGGGGGCAAAAATGCCTCCCTGTGGTGCAGGAGGCTGTCTAGTCCATACCCCCCATGGTCACGCCCACCCAGCAACCGGACAGAGAACCCCTCGCTAAAATTTTTGAAGCCCACCCTGAGTGCAACATATTCGGAGAAAGAATAACATTGGAAAAGAAATCTCAGAATCCCCTGAAGTGAAATCAAGCTTTGGATTCTTGAAAGGAACCAAGGGGTCTACAGCTATTTAAGAATGTTGATACGTTAAGACTTTTAGATAATCTAAAAAGTCAGGATACAATGGAAGTATATCACTCAAAGATTTCATGGCACATAGCTACGTTATTGGCTGGACCACCTGTCTTCTATTATTACTGACCATCCTACCAGCTCTAGCTGAGAGAGCCTGCTTCAGGCCCTTCTATTAAGCTATGTCATCTGATGGAACCTATTAGCATGACTTCTCTGTCATGCTACCAACCTGCCTGCCATTGAGGACCTGTATATTGCATGAGATAGAAAGAGGGAAAGAGGGCCGCGGTGTGGCTCAGGCTGTAAGAAGCCTGTTATTAAAACACAGCTGTCTGCAATTACTGCAGGTTCTAGTCCCACCAGGTCCAAGGTTGACTCAGCCTTCCATCCTTTATAAGGTAGGTAAAATGAGGACCCAGATTGTTGGGGGGGCAATAAGTTGACTTTGTAAATATACAAATAGAATGAGACTATTGCCTTACACACTGTAAGCCGTCCTGAGTCTTCAGAGAAGGGCGGGATATAAATGTAAATAATAATAATAAAAAAATTACAGACACCTCACAGCCTGGACATAAACTGTTTCAACTCCTACCCTCAAAATGACGCTATAGAGCACTGCACAACAGAACAACTAGACACAAGAACAGTTTTTTCCCGAACGCCATCACTCTGCTAAACCAATAATTCCCTCAACACTGTCAAACTATTTACTAAATCTGCACTACTATTAATCTTCTCATTGTTCCCATCACCCATCTCCTTCCACTTATGACTGTAACTTTGTTGCTTGTATCCTTGCGATTTATACTGATATTGTTTCCTGACTGCTTATTTGTAGCCTATGACTATCATTAAGTGTTGTATCATTAAGTGTTAAATTCGTACCCTATAACTATCGTTAAGTGTTGTAAGTGTTGTACCTTGATGAAGTATCTTCTTTTATGTACACTGAGAGCATATGCACCAAGATATATGTGTGTCCAATCACACTTGGCCAATAAAAAAAATTCTCTATTCTATTCTATTCTATTCTATTCTATTCTATTCTATTCTATTCTATTCTATTCTATTCTATTATGATGCTTGTTTTTTGGAACAACTTCTTCACCAGTTTTTTTACCCCTTCTCCCATCCGCCACCACCTTGACAATAGATCTTACTGGTCTTTTGCAAGTCTCTGAAGACTTGGCTGAAGACCATGGGCATTGGACCAGAGCTTTAACTGAGTCTATCTCTAGAAAGAGAAGTTGTAAAACCGCTTAATATCCTGTAATGCTCATCTGTTATGTTTTATTTTGATATGCATTGCTGTTAGGATAGCATTTAATCTTTTTTTGCATGCTGTACAGAATGAGTGTGAGCTGGGTGACCATTGAAAAGGAAGTTTAGAGAGCCTAGGAAATTTCCTGGAAGGACAGAGGAAAACTGCTACCAAAGTTAGATAAGCAAGGTTTGAGCCCCAGCCAAGAAAATCACTTGAGAAAAAATCTCAGACAAGACCCTCCCTCATTCACATGAAGATAAATTGAGGAGCGGGGAAGCATATTCACATTTGCAAGATTCTGCACTATAGCCATAATGACAACAACAACAACACTACAGAAGTCCTGACCTGCACAACATCTGACCTGCCTTGTTCAGATGACAGAAAGGGAGTGTTTTGTTTCAGTTCCTTTAATTCCAGATGGCACATTTTTAATTTTAAATAGCCGGGAGGAATCCAGTTCAACTAACACATTATATTTATTTATTTAATGGCATTTATTATAGCTGTTCACCCCAGCAGACTCTAGTGGCTTCTAGAGTAAGGTTGGCAGAGAAAGCTAACCCTCAGCAGCATAAAATTAAGCTTTCTACAATTTGAGAGAGGAAAGGAGGGAGGGAGGGAGGGAGAGAGATAGAAAAGAGAGAGAGAAGCAAGAAGAGAGAAAGAAGAGAGAGAGAGAGAAGAGAGGAGAGAAAAAAAAAGAGAGAGAGAGAGAGAGAGGTTGCACACATTTCAGGAGATGAAAACTTGTTTAGGTTTGTGCCTCTGTGATATCATTCCACTATGATGGCTAACTTGAATTTTGTTTTGTTTAAAAGTGATGGAGACTGGTCCATATGATGGTAGGAAGAAAAATATACCCCAAAGTGAATTTCAAAGATAAACACAGAGCAGAAATTCAGCGAAATCATTGAGTCTGTCTGCCTTTGACTCTTAACATCTATTTGCTTTGCTTTGTCAAAACATATGAAAAATCATTAAAGTGTTTTAATAAATGTCTGGTTTTCTTACTCATTCATCTTATAAATATTAATTAGCCATGGATCAGGCAATTAAAGTTTAATCAATTTGCACTAATTAGCACCACATACTTGCATAAAAAGATAAAGCCAGCTCCTGCATCTGGCTGTTATTTGCAGTTTTTGTCAAGTGCTGATGAGTTTAA